>NW_026690892.1:635000-646320 GCF_020826845.1 Diceros bicornis minor
TAGGGTTAGGGTTAGGGTTAGGGTTAGGGTTAGGGTTAGGGTTAGGGTTAGGGTTAGGGTTAGGGTTAGGGTTAGGGTTAGGGTTAGGGTTAGGGTTAGGGTTAGGGTTAGGGGTTAGGGTTAGGGTTAGGGTTAGGGTTAGGGTTAGGGTTAGGGTTAGGGTTAGGGTTAGGGTTAGGGTTAGGGTTAGGGTTAGGGTTAGGGTTAGGGTTAGGGTTAGGGTTAGGGTTAGGGTTAGGGTTAGGGTTAGGGTTAGGGTTAGGGTTAGGGTTAGGGTTAGGGTTAGGGTTAGGGTTAGGGTTAGGGTTAGGGTTAGGGTTAGGGTTAGGGTTAGGGTTAGGGTTAGGGTTAGGGTTAGGGTTAGGGTTAGGGTTAGGGTTAGGGTTAGGGTTAGGGTTAGGGTTAGGGTTAGGGTTAGGGTTAGGGTTAGGGTTAGGGTTAGGGTTAGGGTTAGGGTTAGGGTTAGGGTTAGGGTTAGGGTTAGGGTTAGGGTTAGGGTTAGGGTTAGGGTTAGGGTTAGGGTTAGGGTTAGGGTTAGGGTTAGGGTTAGGGTTAGGGTTAGGGTTAGGGTTAGGGTTAGGGTTAGGGTTAGGGTTAGGGTTAGGGTTAGGGTTAGGGTTAGGGTTAGGGTTAGGGTTAGGGTTAGGGTTAGGGTTAGGGTTAGGGTTAGGGTTAGGGTTAGGGTTAGGGTTAGGGTTAGGGTTAGGGTTAGGGTTAGGGTTAGGGTTAGGGTTAGGGTTAGGGTTAGGGTTAGGGTTAGGGTTAGGGTTAGGGTTAGGGTTAGGGTTAGGGTTAGGGTTAGGGTTAGGGTTAGGGTTAGGGTTAGGGTTAGGGTTAGGGTTAGGGTTAGGGTTAGGGTTAGGGTTAGGGTTAGGGTTAGGGTTAGGGTTAGGGTTAGGGTTAGGGTTAGGGTTAGGGTTAGGGTTAGGGTTAGGGTTAGGGTTAGGGTTAGGGTTAGGGTTAGGGTTAGGGTTAGGGTTAGGGTTAGGGTTAGGGTTAGGGTTAGGGTTAGGGTTAGGGTTAGGGTTAGGGTTAGGGTTAGGGTTAGGGTTAGGGTTAGGGTTAGGGTTAGGGTTAGGGTTAGGGTTAGGGTTAGGGTTAGGGTTAGGGTTAGGGTTAGGGTTAGGGTTAGGGTTAGGGTTAGGGTTAGGGTTAGGGTTAGGGTTAGGGTTAGGGTTAGGGTTAGGGTTAGGGTTAGGGTTAGGGTTAGGGTTAGGGTTAGGGTTAGGGTTAGGGTTAGGGTTAGGGTTAGGGTTAGGGTTAGGGTTAGGGTTAGGGTTAGGGTTAGGGTTAGGGTTAGGGTTAGGGTTAGGGTTAGGGTTAGGGTTAGGGTTAGGGTTAGGGTTAGGGTTAGGGTTAGGGTTAGGGTTAGGGTTAGGGTTAGGGTTAGGGTTAGGGTTAGGGTTAGGGTTAGGGTTAGGGTTAGGGTTAGGGTTAGGGTTAGGGTTAGGGTTAGGGTTAGGGTTAGGGTTAGGGTTAGGGTTAGGGTTAGGGTTAGGGTTAGGGTTAGGGTTAGGGTTAGGGTTAGGGTTAGGGTTAGGGTTAGGGTTAGGGTTAGGGTTAGGGTTAGGGTTAGGGTTAGGGTTAGGGTTAGGGTTAGGGTTAGGGTTAGGGTTAGGGTTAGGGTTAGGGTTAGGGTTAGGGTTAGGGTTAGGGTTAGGGTTAGGGTTAGGGTTAGGGTTAGGGTTAGGGTTAGGGTTAGGGTTAGGGTTAGGGTTAGGGTTAGGGTTAGGGTTAGGGTTAGGGTTAGGGTTAGGGTTAGGGTTAGGGTTAGGGTTAGGGTTAGGGTTAGGGTTAGGGTTAGGGTTAGGGTTAGGGTTAGGGTTAGGGTTAGGGTTAGGGTTAGGGTTAGGGTTAGGGTTAGGGTTAGGGTTAGGGTTAGGGTTAGGGTTAGGGTTAGGGTTAGGGTTAGGGTTAGGGTTAGGGTTAGGGTTAGGGTTAGGGTTAGGGTTAGGGTTAGGGTTAGGGTTAGGGTTAGGGTTAGGGTTAGGGTTAGGGTTAGGGTTAGGGTTAGGGTTAGGGTTAGGGTTAGGGTTAGGGTTAGGGTTAGGGTTAGGGTTAGGGTTAGGGTTAGGGTTAGGGTTAGGGTTAGGGTTAGGGTTAGGGTTAGGGTTAGGGTTAGGGTTAGGGTTAGGGTTAGGGTTAGGGTTAGGGTTAGGGTTAGGGTTAGGGTTAGGGTTAGGGTTAGGGTTAGGGTTAGGGTTAGGGTTAGGGTTAGGGTTAGGGTTAGGGTTAGGGTTAGGGTTAGGGTTAGGGTTAGGGTTAGGGTTAGGGTTAGGGTTAGGGTTAGGGTTAGGGTTAGGGTTAGGGTTAGGGTTAGGGTTAGGGTTAGGGTTAGGGTTAGGGTTAGGGTTAGGGTTAGGGTTAGGGTTAGGGTTAGGGTTAGGGTTAGGGTTAGGGTTAGGGTTAGGGTTAGGGTTAGGGTTAGGGTTAGGGTTAGGGTTAGGGTTAGGGTTAGGGTTAGGGTTAGGGTTAGGGTTAGGGTTAGGGTTAGGGTTAGGGTTAGGGTTAGGGTTAGGGTTAGGGTTAGGGTTAGGGTTAGGGTTAGGGTTAGGGTTAGGGTTAGGGTTAGGGTTAGGGTTAGGGTTAGGGTTAGGGTTAGGGTTAGGGTTAGGGTTAGGGTTAGGGTTAGGGTTAGGGTTAGGGTTAGGGTTAGGGTTAGGGTTAGGGTTAGGGTTAGGGTTAGGGTTAGGGTTAGGGTTAGGGTTAGGGTTAGGGTTAGGGTTAGGGTTAGGGTTAGGGTTAGGGTTAGGGTTAGGGTTAGGGTTAGGGTTAGGGTTAGGGTTAGGGTTAGGGTTAGGGTTAGGGTTAGGGTTAGGGTTAGGGTTAGGGTTAGGGTTAGGGTTAGGGTTAGGGTTAGGGTTAGGGTTAGGGTTAGGGTTAGGGTTAGGGTTAGGGTTAGGGTTAGGGTTAGGGTTAGGGTTAGGGTTAGGGTTAGGGTTAGGGTTAGGGTTAGGGTTAGGGTTAGGGTTAGGGTTAGGGTTAGGGTTAGGGTTAGGGTTAGGGTTAGGGTTAGGGTTAGGGTTAGGGTTAGGGTTAGGGTTAGGGTTAGGGTTAGGGTTAGGGTTAGGGTTAGGGTTAGGGTTAGGGTTAGGGTTAGGGTTAGGGTTAGGGTTAGGGTTAGGGTTAGGGTTAGGGTTAGGGTTAGGGTTAGGGTTAGGGTTAGGGTTAGGGTTAGGGTTAGGGTTAGGGTTAGGGTTAGGGTTAGGGTTAGGGTTAGGGTTAGGGTTAGGGTTAGGGTTAGGGTTAGGGTTAGGGTTAGGGTTAGGGTTAGGGTTAGGGTTAGGGTTAGGGTTAGGGTTAGGGTTAGGGTTAGGGTTAGGGTTAGGGTTAGGGTTAGGGTTAGGGTTAGGGTTAGGGTTAGGGTTAGGGTTAGGGTTAGGGTTAGGGTTAGGGTTAGGGTTAGGGTTAGGGTTAGGGTTAGGGTTAGGGTTAGGGTTAGGGTTAGGGTTAGGGTTAGGGTTAGGGTTAGGGTTAGGGTTAGGGTTAGGGTTAGGGTTAGGGTTAGGGTTAGGGTTAGGGTTAGGGTTAGGGTTAGGGTTAGGGTTAGGGTTAGGGTTAGGGTTAGGGTTAGGGTTAGGGTTAGGGTTAGGGTTAGGGTTAGGGTTAGGGTTAGGGTTAGGGTTAGGGTTAGGGTTAGGGTTAGGGTTAGGGTTAGGGTTAGGGTTAGGGTTAGGGTTAGGGTTAGGGTTAGGGTTAGGGTTAGGGTTAGGGTTAGGGTTAGGGTTAGGGTTAGGGTTAGGGTTAGGGTTAGGGTTAGGGTTAGGGTTAGGGTTAGGGTTAGGGTTAGGGTTAGGGTTAGGGTTAGGGTTAGGGTTAGGGTTAGGGTTAGGGTTAGGGTTAGGGTTAGGGTTAGGGTTAGGGTTAGGGTTAGGGTTAGGGTTAGGGTTAGGGTTAGGGTTAGGGTTAGGGTTAGGGTTAGGGTTAGGGTTAGGGTTAGGGTTAGGGTTAGGGTTAGGGTTAGGGTTAGGGTTAGGGTTAGGGTTAGGGTTAGGGTTAGGGTTAGGGTTAGGGTTAGGGTTAGGGTTAGGGTTAGGGTTAGGGTTAGGGTTAGGGTTAGGGTTAGGGTTAGGGTTAGGGTTAGGGTTAGGGTTAGGGTTAGGGTTAGGGTTAGGGTTAGGGTTAGGGTTAGGGTTAGGGTTAGGGTTAGGGTTAGGGTTAGGGTTAGGGTTAGGGTTAGGGTTAGGGTTAGGGTTAGGGTTAGGGTTAGGGTTAGGGTTAGGGTTAGGGTTAGGGTTAGGGTTAGGGTTAGGGTTAGGGTTAGGGTTAGGGTTAGGGTTAGGGTTAGGGTTAGGGTTAGGGTTAGGGTTAGGGTTAGGGTTAGGGTTAGGGTTAGGGTTAGGGTTAGGGTTAGGGTTAGGGTTAGGGTTAGGGTTAGGGTTAGGGTTAGGGTTAGGGTTAGGGTTAGGGTTAGGGTTAGGGTTAGGGTTAGGGTTAGGGTTAGGGTTAGGGTTAGGGTTAGGGTTAGGGTTAGGGTTAGGGTTAGGGTTAGGGTTAGGGTTAGGGTTAGGGTTAGGGTTAGGGTTAGGGTTAGGGTTAGGGTTAGGGTTAGGGTTAGGGTTAGGGTTAGGGTTAGGGTTAGGGTTAGGGTTAGGGTTAGGGTTAGGGTTAGGGTTAGGGTTAGGGTTAGGGTTAGGGTTAGGGTTAGGGTTAGGGTTAGGGTTAGGGTTAGGGTTAGGGTTAGGGTTAGGGTTAGGGTTAGGGTTAGGGTTAGGGTTAGGGTTAGGGTTAGGGTTAGGGTTAGGGTTAGGGTTAGGGTTAGGGTTAGGGTTAGGGTTAGGGTTAGGGTTAGGGTTAGGGTTAGGGTTAGGGTTAGGGTTAGGGTTAGGGTTAGGGTTAGGGTTAGGGTTAGGGTTAGGGTTAGGGTTAGGGTTAGGGTTAGGGTTAGGGTTAGGGTTAGGGTTAGGGTTAGGGTTAGGGTTAGGGTTAGGGTTAGGGTTAGGGTTAGGGTTAGGGTTAGGGTTAGGGTTAGGGTTAGGGTTAGGGTTAGGGTTAGGGTTAGGGTTAGGGTTAGGGTTAGGGTTAGGGTTAGGGTTAGGGTTAGGGTTAGGGTTAGGGTTAGGGTTAGGGTTAGGGTTAGGGTTAGGGTTAGGGTTAGGGTTAGGGTTAGGGTTAGGGTTAGGGTTAGGGTTAGGGTTAGGGTTAGGGTTAGGGTTAGGGTTAGGGTTAGGGTTAGGGTTAGGGTTAGGGTTAGGGTTAGGGTTAGGGTTAGGGTTAGGGTTAGGGTTAGGGTTAGGGTTAGGGTTAGGGTTAGGGTTAGGGTTAGGGTTAGGGTTAGGGTTAGGGTTAGGGTTAGGGTTAGGGTTAGGGTTAGGGTTAGGGTTAGGGTTAGGGTTAGGGTTAGGGTTAGGGTTAGGGTTAGGGTTAGGGTTAGGGTTAGGGTTAGGGTTAGGGTTAGGGTTAGGGTTAGGGTTAGGGTTAGGGTTAGGGTTAGGGTTAGGGTTAGGGTTAGGGTTAGGGTTAGGGTTAGGGTTAGGGTTAGGGTTAGGGTTAGGGTTAGGGTTAGGGTTAGGGTTAGGGTTAGGGTTAGGGTTAGGGTTAGGGTTAGGGTTAGGGTTAGGGTTAGGGTTAGGGTTAGGGTTAGGGTTAGGGTTAGGGTTAGGGTTAGGGTTAGGGTTAGGGTTAGGGTTAGGGTTAGGGTTAGGGTTAGGGTTAGGGTTAGGGTTAGGGTTAGGGTTAGGGTTAGGGTTAGGGTTAGGGTTAGGGTTAGGGTTAGGGTTAGGGTTAGGGTTAGGGTTAGGGTTAGGGTTAGGGTTAGGGTTAGGGTTAGGGTTAGGGTTAGGGTTAGGGTTAGGGTTAGGGTTAGGGTTAGGGTTAGGGTTAGGGTTAGGGTTAGGGTTAGGGTTAGGGTTAGGGTTAGGGTTAGGGTTAGGGTTAGGGTTAGGGTTAGGGTTAGGGTTAGGGTTAGGGTTAGGGTTAGGGTTAGGGTTAGGGTTAGGGTTAGGGTTAGGGTTAGGGTTAGGGTTAGGGTTAGGGTTAGGGTTAGGGTTAGGGTTAGGGTTAGGGTTAGGGTTAGGGTTAGGGTTAGGGTTAGGGTTAGGGTTAGGGTTAGGGTTAGGGTTAGGGTTAGGGTTAGGGTTAGGGTTAGGGTTAGGGTTAGGGTTAGGGTTAGGGTTAGGGTTAGGGTTAGGGTTAGGGTTAGGGTTAGGGTTAGGGTTAGGGTTAGGGTTAGGGTTAGGGTTAGGGTTAGGGTTAGGGTTAGGGTTAGGGTTAGGGTTAGGGTTAGGGTTAGGGTTAGGGTTAGGGTTAGGGTTAGGGTTAGGGTTAGGGTTAGGGTTAGGGTTAGGGTTAGGGTTAGGGTTAGGGTTAGGGTTAGGGTTAGGGTTAGGGTTAGGGTTAGGGTTAGGGTTAGGGTTAGGGTTAGGGTTAGGGTTAGGGTTAGGGTTAGGGTTAGGGTTAGGGTTAGGGTTAGGGTTAGGGTTAGGGTTAGGGTTAGGGTTAGGGTTAGGGTTAGGGTTAGGGTTAGGGTTAGGGTTAGGGTTAGGGTTAGGGTTAGGGTTAGGGTTAGGGTTAGGGTTAGGGTTAGGGTTAGGGTTAGGGTTAGGGTTAGGGTTAGGGTTAGGGTTAGGGTTAGGGTTAGGGTTAGGGTTAGGGTTAGGGTTAGGGTTAGGGTTAGGGTTAGGGTTAGGGTTAGGGTTAGGGTTAGGGTTAGGGTTAGGGTTAGGGTTAGGGTTAGGGTTAGGGTTAGGGTTAGGGTTAGGGTTAGGGTTAGGGTTAGGGTTAGGGTTAGGGTTAGGGTTAGGGTTAGGGTTAGGGTTAGGGTTAGGGTTAGGGTTAGGGTTAGGGTTAGGGTTAGGGTTAGGGTTAGGGTTAGGGTTAGGGTTAGGGTTAGGGTTAGGGTTAGGGTTAGGGTTAGGGTTAGGGTTAGGGTTAGGGTTAGGGTTAGGGTTAGGGTTAGGGTTAGGGTTAGGGTTAGGGTTAGGGTTAGGGTTAGGGTTAGGGTTAGGGTTAGGGTTAGGGTTAGGGTTAGGGTTAGGGTTAGGGTTAGGGTTAGGGTTAGGGTTAGGGTTAGGGTTAGGGTTAGGGTTAGGGTTAGGGTTAGGGTTAGGGTTAGGGTTAGGGTTAGGGTTAGGGTTAGGGTTAGGGTTAGGGTTAGGGTTAGGGTTAGGGTTAGGGTTAGGGTTAGGGTTAGGGTTAGGGTTAGGGTTAGGGTTAGGGTTAGGGTTAGGGTTAGGGTTAGGGTTAGGGTTAGGGTTAGGGTTAGGGTTAGGGTTAGGGTTAGGGTTAGGGTTAGGGTTAGGGTTAGGGTTAGGGTTAGGGTTAGGGTTAGGGTTAGGGTTAGGGTTAGGGTTAGGGTTAGGGTTAGGGTTAGGGTTAGGGTTAGGGTTAGGGTTAGGGTTAGGGTTAGGGTTAGGGTTAGGGTTAGGGTTAGGGTTAGGGTTAGGGTTAGGGTTAGGGTTAGGGTTAGGGTTAGGGTTAGGGTTAGGGTTAGGGTTAGGGTTAGGGTTAGGGTTAGGGTTAGGGTTAGGGTTAGGGTTAGGGTTAGGGTTAGGGTTAGGGTTAGGGTTAGGGTTAGGGTTAGGGTTAGGGTTAGGGTTAGGGTTAGGGTTAGGGTTAGGGTTAGGGTTAGGGTTAGGGTTAGGGTTAGGGTTAGGGTTAGGGTTAGGGTTAGGGTTAGGGTTAGGGTTAGGGTTAGGGTTAGGGTTAGGGTTAGGGTTAGGGTTAGGGTTAGGGTTAGGGTTAGGGTTAGGGTTAGGGTTAGGGTTAGGGTTAGGGTTAGGGTTAGGGTTAGGGTTAGGGTTAGGGTTAGGGTTAGGGTTAGGGTTAGGGTTAGGGTTAGGGTTAGGGTTAGGGTTAGGGTTAGGGTTAGGGTTAGGGTTAGGGTTAGGGTTAGGGTTAGGGTTAGGGTTAGGGTTAGGGTTAGGGTTAGGGTTAGGGTTAGGGTTAGGGTTAGGGTTAGGGTTAGGGTTAGGGTTAGGGTTAGGGTTAGGGTTAGGGTTAGGGTTAGGGTTAGGGTTAGGGTTAGGGTTAGGGTTAGGGTTAGGGTTAGGGTTAGGGTTAGGGTTAGGGTTAGGGTTAGGGTTAGGGTTAGGGTTAGGGTTAGGGTTAGGGTTAGGGTTAGGGTTAGGGTTAGGGTTAGGGTTAGGGTTAGGGTTAGGGTTAGGGTTAGGGTTAGGGTTAGGGTTAGGGTTAGGGTTAGGGTTAGGGTTAGGGTTAGGGTTAGGGTTAGGGTTAGGGTTAGGGTTAGGGTTAGGGTTAGGGTTAGGGTTAGGGTTAGGGTTAGGGTTAGGGTTAGGGTTAGGGTTAGGGTTAGGGTTAGGGTTAGGGTTAGGGTTAGGGTTAGGGTTAGGGTTAGGGTTAGGGTTAGGGTTAGGGTTAGGGTTAGGGTTAGGGTTAGGGTTAGGGTTAGGGTTAGGGTTAGGGTTAGGGTTAGGGTTAGGGTTAGGGTTAGGGTTAGGGTTAGGGTTAGGGTTAGGGTTAGGGTTAGGGTTAGGGTTAGGGTTAGGGTTAGGGTTAGGGTTAGGGTTAGGGTTAGGGTTAGGGTTAGGGTTAGGGTTAGGGTTAGGGTTAGGGTTAGGGTTAGGGTTAGGGTTAGGGTTAGGGTTAGGGTTAGGGTTAGGGTTAGGGTTAGGGTTAGGGTTAGGGTTAGGGTTAGGGTTAGGGTTAGGGTTAGGGTTAGGGTTAGGGTTAGGGTTAGGGTTAGGGTTAGGGTTAGGGTTAGGGTTAGGGTTAGGGTTAGGGTTAGGGTTAGGGTTAGGGTTAGGGTTAGGGTTAGGGTTAGGGTTAGGGTTAGGGTTAGGGTTAGGGTTAGGGTTAGGGTTAGGGTTAGGGTTAGGGTTAGGGTTAGGGTTAGGGTTAGGGTTAGGGTTAGGGTTAGGGTTAGGGTTAGGGTTAGGGTTAGGGTTAGGGTTAGGGTTAGGGTTAGGGTTAGGGTTAGGGTTAGGGTTAGGGTTAGGGTTAGGGTTAGGGTTAGGGTTAGGGTTAGGGTTAGGGTTAGGGTTAGGGTTAGGGTTAGGGTTAGGGTTAGGGTTAGGGTTAGGGTTAGGGTTAGGGTTAGGGTTAGGGTTAGGGTTAGGGTTAGGGTTAGGGTTAGGGTTAGGGTTAGGGTTAGGGTTAGGGTTAGGGTTAGGGTTAGGGTTAGGGTTAGGGTTAGGGTTAGGGTTAGGGTTAGGGTTAGGGTTAGGGTTAGGGTTAGGGTTAGGGTTAGGGTTAGGGTTAGGGTTAGGGTTAGGGTTAGGGTTAGGGTTAGGGTTAGGGTTAGGGTTAGGGTTAGGGTTAGGGTTAGGGTTAGGGTTAGGGTTAGGGTTAGGGTTAGGGTTAGGGTTAGGGTTAGGGTTAGGGTTAGGGTTAGGGTTAGGGTTAGGGTTAGGGTTAGGGTTAGGGTTAGGGTTAGGGTTAGGGTTAGGGTTAGGGTTAGGGTTAGGGTTAGGGTTAGGGTTAGGGTTAGGGTTAGGGTTAGGGTTAGGGTTAGGGTTAGGGTTAGGGTTAGGGTTAGGGTTAGGGTTAGGGTTAGGGTTAGGGTTAGGGTTAGGGTTAGGGTTAGGGTTAGGGTTAGGGTTAGGGTTAGGGTTAGGGTTAGGGTTAGGGTTAGGGTTAGGGTTAGGGTTAGGGTTAGGGTTAGGGTTAGGGTTAGGGTTAGGGTTAGGGTTAGGGTTAGGGTTAGGGTTAGGGTTAGGGTTAGGGTTAGGGTTAGGGTTAGGGTTAGGGTTAGGGTTAGGGTTAGGGTTAGGGTTAGGGTTAGGGTTAGGGTTAGGGTTAGGGTTAGGGTTAGGGTTAGGGTTAGGGTTAGGGTTAGGGTTAGGGTTAGGGTTAGGGTTAGGGTTAGGGTTAGGGTTAGGGTTAGGGTTAGGGTTAGGGTTAGGGTTAGGGTTAGGGTTAGGGTTAGGGTTAGGGTTAGGGTTAGGGTTAGGGTTAGGGTTAGGGTTAGGGTTAGGGTTAGGGTTAGGGTTAGGGTTAGGGTTAGGGTTAGGGTTAGGGTTAGGGTTAGGGTTAGGGTTAGGGTTAGGGTTAGGGTTAGGGTTAGGGTTAGGGTTAGGGTTAGGGTTAGGGTTAGGGTTAGGGTTAGGGTTAGGGTTAGGGTTAGGGTTAGGGTTAGGGTTAGGGTTAGGGTTAGGGTTAGGGTTAGGGTTAGGGTTAGGGTTAGGGTTAGGGTTAGGGTTAGGGTTAGGGTTAGGGTTAGGGTTAGGGTTAGGGTTAGGGTTAGGGTTAGGGTTAGGGTTAGGGTTAGGGTTAGGGTTAGGGTTAGGGTTAGGGTTAGGGTTAGGGTTAGGGTTAGGGTTAGGGTTAGGGTTAGGGTTAGGGTTAGGGTTAGGGTTAGGGTTAGGGTTAGGGTTAGGGTTAGGGTTAGGGTTAGGGTTAGGGTTAGGGTTAGGGTTAGGGTTAGGGTTAGGGTTAGGGTTAGGGTTAGGGTTAGGGTTAGGGTTAGGGTTAGGGTTAGGGTTAGGGTTAGGGTTAGGGTTAGGGTTAGGGTTAGGGTTAGGGTTAGGGTTAGGGTTAGGGTTAGGGTTAGGGTTAGGGTTAGGGTTAGGGTTAGGGTTAGGGTTAGGGTTAGGGTTAGGGTTAGGGTTAGGGTTAGGGTTAGGGTTAGGGTTAGGGTTAGGGTTAGGGTTAGGGTTAGGGTTAGGGTTAGGGTTAGGGTTAGGGTTAGGGTTAGGGTTAGGGTTAGGGTTAGGGTTAGGGTTAGGGTTAGGGTTAGGGTTAGGGTTAGGGTTAGGGTTAGGGTTAGGGTCTAGGGTTAGGGTTAGGGTTAGGGTTAGGGTTAGGGTTAGGGTTAGGGTTAGGGTTAGGGTTAGGGTTAGGGTTAGGGTTAGGGTTAGGGTTAGGGTTAGGGTTAGGGTTAGGGTTAGGGTTAGGGTTAGGGTTAGGGTTAGGGTTAGGGTTAGGGTTAGGGTTAGGGTTAGGGTTAGGGTTAGGGTTAGGGTTAGGGTTAGGGTTAGGGTTAGGGTTAGGGTTAGGGTTAGGGTTAGGGTTAGGGTTAGGGTTAGGGTTAGGGTTAGGGTTAGGGTTAGGGTTAGGGTTAGGGTTAGGGTTAGGGTTAGGGTTAGGGTTAGGGTTAGGGTTAGGGTTAGGGTTAGGGTTAGGGTTAGGGTTAGGGTTAGGGTTAGGGTTAGGGTTAGGGTTAGGGTTAGGGTTAGGGTTAGGGTTAGGGTTAGGGTTAGGGTTAGGGTTAGGGTTAGGGTTAGGGTTAGGGTTAGGGTTAGGGTTAGGGTTAGGGTTAGGGTTAGGGTTAGGGTTAGGGTTAGGGTTAGGGTTAGGGTTAGGGTTAGGGTTAGGGTTAGGGTTAGGGTTAGGGTTAGGGTTAGGGTTAGGGTTAGGGTTAGGGTTAGGGTTAGGGTTAGGGTTAGGGTTAGGGTTAGGGTTAGGGTTAGGGTTAGGGTTA